>NW_028270139.1:74387710-74390878 GCF_037043375.1 Chiloscyllium plagiosum | reverse complement strand
CCCCTCCCCTCCCCTTTTCCCCCCTCCCCTTTTCCCCCTTTCCCCCTCCCCTCCCCTCCCCTTTTCCCCTCCCCTCCCCTCCCCTCCCCTCTCCCATTGTCCCCTCCCCTTTTTCCCCTCCCCTCCCCTCCCCTTTTCCCCTCTCCCCTCCCCTCCCCTCCCCTTTTCCCCTCCCCTCCCCTTTTCCCCTCCCTCCCCTCCCCTTTTCCCCTCCCCTCCCCTTTTCCCCTCCCCTCCCCTCCCCTTTTCCCCTCCTTTCCCCTCCCCTCCCCTCCCCTCCCCTTTGTCCCCTCCCCTCCCCTCCCCTTTTCCCCCTCCCCTCCCCTTTTCCCCATCCCCTCCCCTTTTCCCTTCCCCTCCCCTCCCCTCCCCTCCCCTTTTCCCCTCCCTTCCCCTCCCCTCCCCTTTTCCCCCTCCCCTCCCCTCCCCTTTTTCCCCTCCCCTCCCCTCCCCTTTTCCCCTCCCCTCCCCTCCCCTTTTCCCCTCCCCTCCTCTTTTCCCCTCCCCTCTTCCCCTGCTTCCCCTCCCCTTTTCCCCTCCCCTCCCCTTTTCCCCTCCCCTCCCCTCCCCTTTTCCCCTCCCCCTCCCCTTTTCCCCTCCCCTCTTCCCCTCTTCCCCTCCCCTTTTCCCCTCCCCTCCCCTCCCCTTTTCCCCTCCCCTCCCCTCCCCTTTTCCCCTCCCCTCCCCTTTTCCCCTCCCCTCCCCTCCCCTTTTCCCCTCCCCTCCCCTCCCCTCCCCTTTTCCCCTCCCCTTTTCCCCTTCTCCCCTCCCCTTTTCCCCTTCTCCCCTCCCCTTTTCCCCTCCCCTCCCCTCCCCTTTTCCCCTCCCCTCCCCTCCCCCCCTCCCCTCCCCTCCCCTTTTCCCCTCCCCTTTTCCCCTCCCCTCTTCCCCTCCCCTCCTCTTTTTCCCTCCCCTCTTCCCCTCTTCCCCTCCCCTTTTCCCCTCCCCTCCCCTCCCCTCCCCTCCCCTTTTCCCCTCCCCTCCCCTCCCCTCCCCTTTTCCCCTCCCCTTTTCCCCTCCCCTCCCCTCCCCTCTTCCCCTCCCTTTTCCCCTCCCCTCCCCTTTTCCCCTCCCCTCCCCTCCCCTCCCCTTTTCCCCTCCCCTCCCCTTTTCCCCTCCCCTCCCCTCCCCTCTTCCCCTCCCCTTTTCCCCTCCCCTCCCCTTTTCCCCTCCCCTCCCCTCCCCTTTTCCACTCCCCTCCCCTCCCCTTTTCCCCTCCCCTCCCCGCCCCTTTTCCCCTCCCCTCTAAACCTCCCCTCCCCTCCCCTTTTCCCCTCCCCTCCCCTCCCCTTTTCCCCTCCCCTTTTCCCCTTCTCCCCTCCCCTCCCCTCCCCTTTTCCCCTCCCCTTTTCCCCTCCCCCCCTCCCCTCCCCTTTTCCCCTCCCCCCCCTCCCCTCCCCTTTTCCCCTCCCCTCCCCTCCCCTCCCCTTTTCCCCTCCCCTCCCCTCGCCTCCCCTTTTCCCCTCCCCTCCCCTCGCCTCCCCTTTTCCCCTCCCCTCCCCTCCCCTTTTCCCCCTCCCCCTCCCCTTTTCCCCTCCCCTCCCCTTTTCCCCTCCCCTCCCCTCCCCTTTTCCCCTCCCCTCCCCTCCCCTTTTCCCCTCACCTCCCCTCCCCTCCCCTCCCCATTTCCCCTCCGCTTTTCCCCTCCCCTCCCCTTTTCCCCTCCCCCTCCCCTTTTCCCCTCCCCTCCCCTCCCCTTTTCCCCTCCCCTCCCCTTTTCCCTCCCCCCTCCCCTCCCCTTTTCCCCCTCCCCTCCCCTTTTCCCCTCCCTCCCCTCCCCTCCCCTCCCCCTTTTCCCCCTCCCCTCCCCTTTTCCCCCTCCCCTCCCCTCCCCCTTTTTCCCTCCCCTCCCCTCCCCTCCCCTTTCCCCTCCCCTCCCCTCCCCTTTTCCCCTCCCCTTCCCCTCCCCTCCCCTCCCCTTTTCCCCTCCCCTCCCCTTTTCCCCTCCCCTCCCCTTTTCCCCTCCCCTCCCCTCCCCTTTTCCCCTCCCTCCCCTCCCCTCCCCTCCCCTCCCTTTTCCCCTCCCCTCCCCTCCCCTTTTCCCCCTCCTTCCCCTCCCCTCCCCTTTTCCCCTCCCCTCCCCTTTTCCCCGCCCCTCCTCTTTCCCCTCCCCTCCCCTCCCCTTTTCCCCTCCCCTCCCCTCCCCTTTTCCCCTCCCCTCCCCTCCCCTCCCCTTTTCCCCTCCCCTCCCCTTTTCCCCTCCCCTCCCCTCCCCTTTTCCCCCTCCCCTCCCCTTTTCCCCTCCCCTCCCCTTTTCCCTTCCCCTCCCCTCCCCTCCCCTCCCCTCCCCTTTTCCCCCTCCCCTTCCCCTCCCCTCCCCTTTTCCCCCTCCCCTCCCCTTTTCCCCTCCCCTCCCCTCCCCTTTTCCCCTCCCCTCCCCTCCCCTTTCCCCTCCCCTCCCCTCCCCTTTCCCCTCCCCTCCCCTCCCCTTTTCCCCTCCCCTCCCCTCCCTTTCCCCTCTCCTCCCCTCCCCTTTTCCCCTCCCCCTCCCCTCCCCTCCCCTCCCCTTTCCCCCTCCCCTTTTCCCCTTCTCCCCTCCCTTTTCCCCTCTCCCCTCCCCTTTTCCCCTCCCCTCCCCTCCCCTTTTCCCCTCCCCTCCCCTCCCCCCCTCCCCTCCCCTCCCCTTTCCCCTCCCCTTTTCCCCTCCCCTCTTCCCCTCCCCTCCTCTTTTCCCTCCCCTCTTCCCCTCTTCCCCTCCCCTTTTCCCCTCCCCTCCCCTCCCCTCCCCTCCCCTTTTCCCCTCCCCTCCCCTCCCCTCCCCTCCCCTTTCCCCTCCCCTTTTCCCCTCCCCTCCCCTCTTCCCCTCCCCTTTTCCCCTCCCCTCCCCTCCCCTCTTCCCCTCCCCTTTTCCCCTCCCCTCCCCTTTTCCCCTCCCCTCCCCTCCCCTTTTCCACTCCCCTCCCCTCCCCTTTCCCCTCCCCTCCCCGCCCCTTTTCCCCTCCCCTCCCCTCCCCTTTTCCCCTCCCCTCTAAACCTCCCCTCCCCTCCCCTCCCCTTTTCCCCTCCCCTCCCCTCCCCTTTTCCCCCTCCCCTTTCCCCTTCTCCCCTCCCCTCCCCTCCCCTTTTCCCCTCCCCTTTTCCCCTCCCCCCCTCCCCTCCCCTTTTCCCCCTCCCCCCTCCCCTCCCCTTTCCCCTCCCCTCCCCTCCCCTCCCCTTTTCCCCTCCCCT